>NC_069129.1:15301570-15343344 GCF_026914265.1 Mya arenaria | reverse complement strand
TGTTTCGTTGATATATTTATTTTTTTTGTATCATATATGTTTCATAAAAGTAAGACTTAAAACTATGCTATATGCTCATAAATTGAATATTTGTTATCATTGATACAAGTATAATATTTCCTTTGATAATATGTTTTGATGCATGTTCTCCTTAGTAACAGTATATATTTGAATGTTGGTAATGTATTCTAAATGTAATACTAAATGGTATATTGACTATTGTATATATGTATGATCATGTTGATGGATGATAAACTGTATGTTTAAATCCAAATCAACTGTTCTTCTTCTTCTTCTTCTTCTTCTTCTTCTTCTTCTTCTTCTTCTTCTTAAAATATTGAAGAGATTTTCAAACGAAAGACATGTGACTGGTAAAGGTGTCAAGCTTTACTCGCCTAACACCATGCAATTAGGTTTACATTGTTTAAGATTTAATATATTTTTCAAAACTTCCATTGAAAGGTAGTGAACTTAGAGTTAAAACTATAATAAAACAATTTAACCTCCAACAGCAAAGTAAGAAAACACCAAGTGAAATAAAATGGGAAGCTAGTGTAAACAATGCAAATCTAAATTGGAAAAAAAATAGGAACCATGTTTATTGCTCAAATGCATCTTTAGGTGCTCGGCAATTTCAATGGAAGTACCTATTAAATATAATCTTCACAGAGCATCGCCTTGCTCTTATGAAAGTATCAAGATATGGATAATGTGTTATGTGTCTCAAGAATAGAAAGGCATTATTTCATCTCTTTTGGGATTGTTCAGTTGTTAAACTAATTTGGAACAAAATTAACAACTTAGTGAATCAGATACTCAAATATAACAATGAAAACAGTATTCAACTGAACTATGACTGTATTGTTCTAGGGGTTGAAAAATCTAAAATAAAAGACATTATAAATACAATTATTTTTTAAACAAAATGGCAAATATGGAAACAGAGAAATGAATGTAAATTTAATGGGGCAACAGGAATATCAGAAGAAGATGTGTTAAAAAAATGTGGAATATTAGAATATTGTACATGCATAATAAGTCGTACGAAATATTAAAGATTAAAGAATTCATTTATGTACACTCATAAAAAAGATAAAAGCATCAGCTAAAAAATAAATTCTAAAAACATGAGTGTAAAAAATCTTTCTTTAATGAAATATTTTTTTTAAATACTCACAATTAAATTTAGGTTAAGAGTCACACATCAATGCCTTCATTTTTTTTGTTTTCGTTCCATATCTGAAGGCAGCGACAAGTGTCAATACTCCATGAAGTAAATTTGATAATTTCACCATTGCTTTTGTTTTTGATAACTAAGACAATGGCTAAAAGAATCAAAGATAAACATCCCTGGAACTCTCCTGAAAGACAGAAAAAATGAATTAAAATAAAATTTAACACTTAAAATGATGCAAAGCCCCAAAATCTGATCTTAGCTTATATATTTATGATACTCTGTAAATATGTATTTATAGCTTGAAAAATATCAATGTCTTAATAATACAATGTGCATTCTCTATTAAACTGTTAAATGTTGATACATTTCGTATTACAATTAAAGTCATTACTCACAAAGATAGTCAGTAGATTTTAATGGATGAAGTAGATCCAAATATTCTTCCTGCGTATTCCAATTGAATCTTTCCATGACAAACAAAATAACATATAGAACTTGACAAAAATAATAATGTATCAATTCGAAGCACATGTAAATTTAACGGAAGTAGAAATGTTCAAGATAAGGGAAGTAACCCGTGAATGGGGCTACACTACACCATATTTATTCCACCACTGCATTGATGTATTGCTGATAAAATATATATGTATATCTGATATATTTCTTTAAAACAGTTCCTTTGTCGAAACACTGGTTGGTTATTTTTGTTATGTATAATTGTAAGTGTTGTCAGTGTCCCGATCCCTGGTAGCACATATGTTTCGAGGAAAATAAAAGGGACTTCATTGATGTATCAAAAAGAAAAAAAATCAATAAAAATTATCTATAATATTAGGGCTCAAAAGCCCACACTTTACTGTCATACAACAGAATTCGGGCAATCATAGCATTTTTAAACAAGTTTATTTGCAGGGACACTTGTAGACCAACCCTTTTTGATTTCTGTTTAATCGAAAACTTTACCTTTCGAGCTTGCTCAACTAATGTTGTTTTAGTTTATGAAAAATTAAACTGTACATTGTACACCAAGACACAAAGTCTTCCACTATCTCTAGTATATCCTAATAAAAATATCATGAACATTATTCACCTTATGTTCATAAATAACGTTTGTCATATCTTCGTTAACAATTAAATTTCACATCTTACCATAATCATACAGGAATTCGAAGCAATTTGCAATTGAAAATGAATTTCAGCCAGCACAACAATGTCGGTAGTATTATAGAGAAGGAAAATCCTTAAATATACATCTACGTCTTCATCACTTAATCATTTGAAAGTTCGTTTTGATTTAGTAGCTTGACAATCAAATTGTCTTGACATTAAGTCTGTCAAATCATTCAAAAAGATAGAAAATAATACTGAAGATAGATTTTCACCCTGACGGACTTTGTTAACCAAAAAATGGTCAAATTGTTATTATTTTGAACACATGATTTTGCATTACTATACATATGATATATAACAAGAAAACATTTTCCATCAATATTATGCATTAGGAGTTTTTGCCAGAGCATAAAGCGATCAATTGAATCGAATGCTTTATTATAATTTACAAAAGCAAAACACTGTTTTTTCTAAGCACCAAAGGAGAAATCAACAAGCATTTTAAGAGCAAATGTATTATCAATTGTGCTATAAGTCTTCCAAAATCCGGATTGTTCTTCACAAAGCAAGTTATGGTGTTCTAAGTTAGGGTTTAACCTGTCGTTTAAAGCATTAATAAACAATTTTACCAGAACAGCTAATAGTTAAGTAATGCCACTGTATTTGTTGGGATCCAACTTATCCCCTTTGATTTTTATATATAGGCAAAATTATTCCTGAACTCCAATAAATATTCCAGAATCAAAAATTATATTGAACAAATTACAAACAAAATAGACAGAAGTGCCATTATTAGCATAATTTAAGATCTATCTTATTTAAGATATTGTCAAAGAAAGACTACTCTTGTTATTCTTCAGTCTTTTTATGATTTTCCTAACTTCGTCAATATAAAATTGGCATTCAAAATATAATTATTAAAAGAGAAAGATTCTGTATCTTAACTGTATTTAAATCATTAGTAGTAGATTAGTCGAATGTAAATTTCACAATATTTTATTTGCACCATATTGAAACAATTTAAAATTCCTAGTTAATGTTTTTTTTATATTCCTTGTTGCTGGAGGCTATGACTTTCAATTGATTTTTTTTATCATTTCTTTTGCCACGTAAATATTTTAGCATTTTTACAATCAGTATCAAACCATTTCTTTCCCTTTCTTTTTTGTAGAGTGAGTAGAACAAGAAGGAACGGGCTTATCCATAACAAGGTAGCAAAAATCATCAATATTCATAAGTGCATTCGTTTTTTTTTTCAGTTATAAATTTATACAACCATCAGTATAAGACTTATGACTAAATATATTTTCTACCTCTATTAACAAATCTGAATAATATATCTTCATCAAGGCAAATAACATAACTAGGTTTGGGATTGGTACTCCTTTTTTCCTTGCAGCTTGGTAAACAACAACATTACTTTCAACGACAGTTTTATCGTGGGAACAATTCTCAACTGATAATTATTAGTCTTTAAGACTAAAATCTAGAAATAAACAACATAGTACGTTGAATAACAATTGTCAAAATCACAAACTTCAAAGTTAAAGACCCTAGGAAAATGAATGGTGATACTAATACAAAATCAAGCAAACTACTATTACTAAAAGTTTTTTAACCTATATACATTACCACATCTGTCGTTTGCTATACACAGTCCAACAGTTTTACACAATCATATTAACTAACCTACATGTATGACAATAATTACTGCTGAAATTGCAATCTTCAGAAAAAACGCTCCAAAGGTTAGGTTATACAATGTTATCATAAGTAACTAAATCAAATTAATTATGAAATATAAGAACATAATAAACAATATCTGACTTTTTCGTTTTTGCATTGAAATCTCCAAAAATAGAATTGACGCAATATCAAACTGAGAGCGAATATCAACAATATTATTATCAATATTGTCAAAAATATCAAGTGAACTGTACAAAAATCCCTCAGGTGGTATATAGACCACAGCAAATATATCAACTATATCTTTATAACCACAAACAATTTTCATTGCTATATTCTAATAATTCAGTTTTATTTCCAATGCTGTTTTTAACAAATAATCTAACATCACCAGATTTAGACTTAAGAATCTCACGTTTTTCCCGAAAATTAAACATCCCTCAATTACCAGACTTTCAAAACAATCTAATTTTGTTTCAGCAAAATTATCAATATTATATTGTTTTCAAATTCAACAAAGTCAGGGTTAATTAGTTTTGATAATATACGACAAACAATAACATATGCAACCCAAAAAGAATGTGAAGTAATGGAATGTGAATTTTTACCAGAACTAACACAGTAATGATCAGGTAATACATCAAATAAAATATTTCTTCTTTTAGTGTGGTTATGTTCTGGCAATATTTCAGCCTTAACATCTGTACTGTCAGCATTTGGTAAATTATTGACAAATGCACAATACTTGAATGTTTATAAAAAAGAATACTTATAACAATATGTAGATAAAACATATCTAGAGTGAGGTTGGCATTTAAAACAATTGAATGCTTATGAGAATAATATTCGATAATTGCATTTCAGTGAGGTCGATACTGCGGTTTCGACGGATTCATGTTTACTCACCGAACGAGAAGTGATGCAGGTCACCAGAAAAGCGTTTTTATCGTAATCTTCTATTTATTATATACCTGGCTATTTAATTATTCATTTTTATTTTTCGGTTTCAATTTGATTTAAATTTACCGCAATCTGTCAAATGTTTATCCTCATGGTTCTTTGAAGAACCATAAATCTGAATATGTGCATGCTTCTGGAGATTGAGTAAAGTTAGATATTTTTTTTTAAAGTTGACAGGTTCTATTTGTTTTTTTCTTGTCACTCTATTTTAAGCGACGTGAAAGTAGTTCCGAGACTACACAAGGCACTCGCATGATACGGAATCATTATACGACAGTTTCATGATAAGGATTTTTCAATACGGCGTGCTGAATTTTTACTGTCGGATATGGAAGAGGAATTTGATAGGCATATAATAAGGTGTAGCCCGAGGTTGATATCCCTTTATCAGGTCGATAAATCACCATATCGACCGAAACTGTAGTGCAACAATTGTTTAATTATTAAATCTATAGTGTAAGATTAATTACATAAAGTCAAAATATTTTATTTTTTTTAATTTATCATGGATTTTAAATTTTCAGTATAAACGTCAAACATAAACAGTCATAACAAGATCAATCTTGCCTGATCAAAAGAGTATACAATTATCACAAATGTGCAAATTATTAAAAAAACTCAACTATCTACATTTAAACATATAATGTACATGAAACTATGTATAACTATCAGGCAAGAAAAACGCTCGCCGGACGCCATGTTTGTTTACATCGGAAGTTGAGTTTATGACGTAACAGTTTCATACCAAGGCGATTCGCACGCGAAATGATTCTCTAAGGTCAATACGTATTTTAGGCTCCGCCTATGAGTCAACACAGCAACTAATCGTCGGTCATGTGACCACGTTTAATCCAATAGAAATCGCCAAAGTAAAACGATTAAATAATAATACAACTTGTAGATGAAATATGACTAGAGTGGAAATTTTCATCTTAGACACTTGGATTATAATAAGGAGAATTGTCATTACAACATGTAGATAAAATATGACTAGAGTGAAGATTGTCTATGGTTCCATACGTCACGACGTGTATTTCATCCTTCGTCCCGTCCAATGCATAGCTGTCAAGTCCAAGGTCCCTGCGCATGTTTTCGGTCACTTCAACTCCGAATTTGTTAAATCTATCGTCGGGAAATTTAATTTTATAACGATTTTGTTTTAAAAATCAATGAACGTTCCCGTCGCGGATGAAATCTTCTCGACTTCAGGAATGGCAAGCACAACAGACCTCGGTCTCATGCGTAGAATAGTCAAGTCATCGATGATGATAATGGATTTGTAGATGGGTATTGTAGATTTTTTTCAATTTACTTTTGTTCTGATAGATGTCGCGTACAGTTTGGCGAGAGACAAATCTAACAATGGTCTGGCGCATTTTCCTTTTCATAGTTAAGGAGAATCATGTGAATTGACATGCACTTATGACATTTTCGCTCAATAAATTCAGCTTTCTATCACTACCATTTGGAGATTGGACAATATCTAAGAGAGAGAACCATAGGATACAAGAATGTTCTCGTCGAAAGCCACTGAATTATCAATGTTAACGATGTGGTTTAGCATGTTTAAAACTGCAAAAGTTACGTCCCCTTCAGGTTCAAAGTAATTGATTTTAACATTCTCACGTTGCTGATACTTCTTATTACTGTCAATCTTATACAAATTGACAAGAATGTTAGTCTTGGCCTAGTTCAGATCCGAGGACTTGGCACACTGTCCGATAAGGGTTTGAAAGGTGTCCAAGCAGTGTTCCAACATGGCGACTGTTGTTTTTGCAATGTCCTCGGTGCGATATACTTCCAATTTCGAATGTTTCGGCGGCATGGTGACTTCAGAAGTTGAAATGTTTCTAAGAATGTTGATGAATGAACTGGCTTATTACTTGAGTAATTGATTTCTTCACTTGAGAAAGGTCGATATAAACATAAGATTTTAAAGTTTTTATATTTAACCGGAAGTAAATTATTTTAAAATGTAGATTCAAGCAATGTTTTGTTACTTTACAAAAATTGCAAAGTGAATTTTGATTACTAATTTTCAATCGCGTTATAAATGCTAATTAAAATTGTTGTCTTCAAATCAATATTTGAGCAAATTTCAACATTTTGTTTAAACTCTCCGTTTGATTTGCCAAACTGTATTTCGTAATTTAAAAAGTGCATTTGACAAACAATGTCCGAGTTATTTTAAAAAAGGAAGCATCTACACCGGAGTACAGGGCCTAATACACAACCTGTGTAATAGCCCGTATTTAAACATTTTTTAAGCCGCCCAGCCCCCTAATCCGGTATATTGCACAAAGTTGTATATTGAACCTCATCCTTTTTGCCCACGTGTTTGTTAACATTGATCAGATCTCAGATCAATGGATAGCTCAACCGAGAGCTTGATAGTTAGGTGCTCTCTTCGGTTGCGGAATGTCGCGGTTTAAAACAACGGCCGTGTCGAACCAAATGACGTTACCATATAGAATCAGTAGCTCTCTTGACTAAAGATTGCCTTTAAACGGGTAGTACTGGGATAATGGTGAACATAGTAATGGTTACCCCCTGAAGGTTGTATCATGTATATCGCTGTTTTACACCGACCAAGAGGTCTCTTCGCAAAGAGCTAGGATATCGCACCATGATATTTTGTACACATAAATCTCACTCTGTTTCTAATTTTCCAATATCTGGATTTGACTGAGAAGTACAGTACCTTCTTATCATTTCACTAGCGGAATTTAAGAACAATTTCATTCGGGATGGCTTCATGGCGGTGTCAAGCCAATAGCACGGGCAGACCTTGATAAACTAAAATAAACAAGCAAATCTGTTGAATTGAAATCCCTCTCCTGGCCCTCCTAAATAGGCGAAGTAAATGGTATAGAAATTAAGTCCAACCGAAGCATGCAATATGGCTGCAGTTTGATGGACTCTTATGAACCTTTGATATGATGTATGAACCAGACTAGAAATATGGCAAAAACAACCTTAGAGTAATCACAAGGGTTTTCTAAGATTTTTTGACCTCATGTGACCTACTTTCAAACTAATCCAAGATTGCAACGAGTCAAACATTCTGGTATCGGAGAGGGTATAATGCCACCGTTTGTTTCAAAGATTTTTTCTACGATTTGACCCAATATCCTATATCCCTTTACCCACGTTTAGAGTCAAGGGTACATATTGACCAGAACATGAACAAAGTTTGACTTATATATGGTTCCATACATGATTTTATAATATATGACTTATGACCTAGCTTCTGACCTTATGTGACCCAGTTTCAGACAAGTCAATAATTTTATCAAGAAAATATTCCGTTTAAGTTTGAATTCTGGACCGAATATAATGTCTATAGTGTGTTCAAAAGATTTGACAATGTGGCACACTTTTGAAATGTTTAAGATCAAGTTTGAATCTAACTAATCCTTACTAAGCTATTGTTCTGATAAAATGGTTAGAGTCAAAAAATATTTTTGACCTAGTGACTTAAATTTTTTATCACATGTGACCTTGATTTAAATCTGTGCAAGAGTTCTTCAATGAAACACTCTGATTATGTTTCATGAATATTGGACCAAATATAATGTCTGTAGTGCGTTGCGTTTAAACGATCTTTTCTAAAATTTGACCTAGTACCCTAAGTTTGACCAACTTTTCAAGTATTCGAGATTTCATCAAGGAGTTTCCGATTTACACCAAGTTGAACATTATCTAACCAATCCCAACTAATATATGGTTAAAAACTGTGACGGACGGTCAACAACAAAACGTTTTCCCCCTCCCAAAACCCCTTTAACGGCGGTTGCCGATGCATAACTCCTGCATTTGGAGGCTACAATAATCATGTTTTTGTCAATTGATTGCCAATTAATAACATTGGACGTTCATATGTAAGTGTAATTGATTTTTAAATTAGACCAATGGCAATAACTCGTGTGTTGTTGCTACCATGATCCAAAGAATATTGAGTACACCATCACAATACGTTTATACACTTTTCAAATACTTTAATTTATGTATATAAGTGACATACTAGTGGCTTTGGATGGATGGACAGACAACACCAAATCTGTATCTTTCTGTGCAAACCTTCGACAGAGTATAATAAACAAACAACGAATCTTGATTATATTTATTGAATACAAGCAGCACTAAATGAAGTGAGGATAAAATCACAAAGTGAGTAAAACCGTGTAAGATAAATAAAAACGCTATACATTTATAAAAACCACCAGGCCCTAAAATCACAAAAAAAAACACTTTAAAATTAAAAATACGCACAATCACCTATGTTTTATATTAAAACCCAACATCCCTCAAATTTCTGAAGAAAAGTCATTCTAGATAAAAAATATTCTTGAGCACAAACTCAAAAATAAATTGTACTCAACGTGTTTTATGTTTAGTCAATAGCCTTATATGTTATACAATAATTTTCGCAAAAAAGGCTTAAATTACAAATTGAAAATAAGAAGTTAAAAGACCCAAAATTTATCAAATTTCTGTTACATTATATACGATATATACACAATTTAAAATTGTAATCAGAACAGATACAACTCAAGTATTTTCTTCCTTATATTGGGGTTAGAAGGTTAGAAGACAATCGGAACAAAATAATAAACACCAGTTAATTCGCTGTAAATGGTTTAAAAAGTTCTGATACAAATTCAGAGATTGATTAAGTTAAATTAAGATTCATACTTATATGTAAGTCCTACTCAACAAATTCTTACATATGCAAAACCAAGATTGTTTATGTATCACTAATCAAAAATGCTAGACAAGAGTTTTCACTAAACGTTGATATTTTATTACAGAAGTTAAGTGTTTAGTATTTACAAGTGTTCTAGATCTAATCAACATTTAATGCATCACTCTTGCTATAAAGCCCGATTTTAAAATTGAAAAGAAACTAATAACCATAAATATGTAAGAAGACAATATCAATATTTCTGGACACTAGAAAAAATGAATAAAATAATATGAATTTATTTCAGGGGATATGACCTCCACTCCCCAAGTCCGGATGTTTGTAGGAACAATACAGTAGAATGGTAGAATAGGGTAGGATACAAAGTATAACAAATTATTTTACTATTATTCCCACTATTGTATAAAAACTTGATAAAATTAAAGGTAAATTTGTAAACAACTTAAGCTCCAAATTTAAAAGTAAATAGGGAAGAATAAACTAAGTGGACACCACCCACCCACCCTTGTGCATTCATGGCAAACATAATTAAAGTATAAATCAGCAAAGCAATCATTAAAATTAATATTCACACAACAAAACACACCCAGAATTGAATACTTATGTAAAAAACTACAGAAACAAGCTCAGTAGCCAAATGTTTTAACATAACCCCTTTGTTATGGCATAGGGAAAACGCCAATGACGTAGAACACAAAAACAAAAAGGAACAAACAAGAAACATGGAACAACAGCACAGTTCATATATATTATATAAAGAAACTAGGTATGTTTATCAAGGATGGTTGGGTACCGCCTTAAAACGGTTATTAAAATGTAAATTTATTGGTGGTTTAAACCAGTTTACGAGCACAAACTTCACTCTTATCCCAACAATCCTGAATAAAGAAAAAAGGTAAATCTTATCTTAAGTATGCATTAACTTGAGGAAGATTAATAATACGACAAATAATAAATTAATAGGTAAACCCCAAGTACTTCAATGATTAGAGATCCCAACTTTATCTGCAGATGGAGGAATACAAATCAGAGTACCTTATGCAAAAACTTTTCAAATATACGATGCAGTCATTGTTTGAAACTATGAGCATCACACACAGTCTGTCTTAGAAAATAAAAAAAAGTTTAAAACTGTTTTATCATAGAGTTTCATAATAAAAACATCATTGTACTAAAACTGGGAACAAATAAAGAAAACATTATTTAAAATAGAAGCGACATATATAAGCTAATCTTTTCTTCCAAATGATAACATATGTAAAATATTTGAAGAAAATGACGTCACATGCCGGAACATTCCGATCCAGCCAAAGACAGTTTCAAAGATAACATGAATCTGAATTTTTTTCATAAAATCATAGGACTGAAAGCTTAGTTATGTAAGGATGCTATATTCAATTCTATATTTTGTTTCAGGAACTCATCTTCAAAAACTAGAAGACAAGCACTGTTCAGAGTATTGCCTTTATATCCAGGGTTTAAATTCAGTCGAAGCAATTCATTGAGTCTGTGTGCCCAACTACCTGCTTAAAAGATTAATTTTAATTTTACGAATTTTCTTTCAAAACATCACCATAAAAATCGGGATGAGCAATACTATTAGCAATCAGCGATTTAAGACTACTATTGTTTTTTTTTTATCTAATATTATAGTGACCTTTAACAGATTTTGAGAAAGTTTTCCTTAATTTATAATATCTGAAACCCTGTTTAAGAAGTTTTTCCGTCATAAGTTTACTGCGAGAGCTGCATTTTTTTTACATCTGTACATATTCTAGCGAATCTTATCAACTGTGCAATAAAAATACCATATGATGGTGAACTAGGAACATCTCCATCTTTATTTTAAAATCAAAATCATCACGTTTATCATAAAGATTGATACTCAATTTATCTTCCTTTACTTCGAGTTGCAGATCTAAATAGGATGCTTTTAATTGGATGTATTAGATTTATTAAGTTGCAATTGTGAAGGGTATGTCGATTTAATATTATCTGTAAACACCGGATTATCCAAACTTATATCATCAGTATATCTAAAAGAGGTTTTGAATTTATCAACAATTTTATTGAATCCATACAAGACAACATTTAAGATTGAAAAACAAAAGCTAAACAAGAACAAGAAAAGCATAAAACAAAAACATACTTTGTTGTAAACAAAATGGTCATTGTAACAAAACACTAAACAAAAGTTGTATCGTCTTCCCAAAGAAAAAAGCATACACCAACAAACAACTATACACAAACAACTACCTCTAACAAGCATGTGAAACTGACAGTTTGTTTAACATAACATGTTTTTTAACATGCATCTGGGGTTTTCCATTTTAAAATTACCTATAAGTGAGATGAACTATTGCATTACCTGAACATGACAATTTTGAATTTAAACTTAGATAGACCCCATTTTATAGGTGTGTTTTTTATCAAAATACAAATAAACGCGTGCTTTATATAAAAACATGCACACCCATTGCAGACTGACAATGAACTGTTTAAAATAGTAAAAGTGTTGTATAAATATAACAAAATTGAATAAAAAAAACATTTTTTTTGCAATTTTATAAACGGATATATTTTCATGCCAAATACAAAAATGAAACAATTATTACATCAATAGGGTTTTAATAATTCCATTTAAATATAGATTGTCTATGTATCCATATATTATAAGGTGTTATCAATAAGAAATGATCAAAAGTTAGAAATGGCAGTACTTCCTAAAGAACCATTATGGGTTCAAACACTTTCATTTTATCTGTGTTTATGTAACCCCAATATTGAACTGGTTGATTTTCTGTGAACAAAGCCATAAAGCATTAGAGAATTAAGAGAATTATGTTGCAAACAATGTATCTGAAAATGCTGTCCAATTATGTTCCTGTAACTGTCTTTCTGTGAGAAATTTGACATTTGTTTCATTGCTAGTGGTCAAAGTCCCATTTGGATGACCGTCTTACCCCTCGGTGCCATTGCTGCTATTTATTAGTGGGCTTGACCTTTTCATCTGGAGAGTATATCTGGAATATATACAAAGTTAGCTAAAACGTATTGATTTTAAAACAGTGATGTAGTATATCAGATTATTATCCTTGTCGTGATCATTGGCATGATGTAACGTAATAGAATGGTCGCATGGTTTGGTTGGGAAACAAATACACGTGAAAAATCTACTGTCCATCACGGTTACACTCAGCTGTGTTACAAGCCTAACATGTGGCTTAGCGGAGAGCATCATGCAATCGCAGATGTACACTTTGTCACTTACTCAGAAGCAACAATTTGTATCAAGATACATAGACAAGGCTCTAAGCCAATGAAATATTACTTAGACGTTGTTGTAAAGAGCTCGATAACGAAGTGTTAAGAAACTCACCTCCAAGAATTTCTTAAACCAGCTATTGGACGCCTCTCGGACCATCTCAGTGAATTTTGCATCCTTCTCCTTTGAGTAGATTCGTATCTGTTGCTCCTTGAAGTGACCAGGGATGAAACTTGGCTTCTGTGCACGAGATATATAGATTCATGTACAAATTTGTAATTTATTTCAAAGATTTTGATGTACGGTAAACCTTAAAACGTTGTATATAAGCATTTTATTTTATATTAAAATTTATACATTTGTCAATGTTTGGTATATTGCCTTGTTAAAAGAAAGCAATATAAATTAGGCATGACTTTAAGTCTAACGGATATCGATAAGCGCCACAGAGTGAATGCTTACGCTTGTATATTTGTCCAGACTAATATCGCAATGATGATTAAAGCTAGAGTTGTGGGCCTTGCTGTGCATGTTTAAATCGTCTCTGACGGTGGCAACATATGTACCAAGCTTCAATAATTATAAACATTGAGCGCTTTTGTAATGATGGTAAATGTAGAACTTTATGGTACTAAATACGTAGTGTACCCGGTAGCATAATTATGTTCCTGTTTTTAATGTAAGATTTTGCATTTATTTATAGGTATGTATTGCGAAAGTCATGTTATGTTTTATGACACTAAAGACCAAACAAAGGTTATGACAACACATTGACCTATTTTTCCAAAAGCATCCAGCTCAAAATGAGAGCATACCTGATCTTCACTAATGGGGTCGGCTTCATTCGGCGTTTTTTTGCTATAGAACATCACATTGTCGATAGGATTCTTATCCTTCATTCCGTAGTCGAGGGTCACAAGCTGAAATATTTAAATACATGAAATAAGAAGAGGATATAAGAAGTTTGATTTATTTTAACCATTGTAATACAAAACATGAATCACAAATAATGATTCATTCTTTTATACTTTCTGTAAGTTTTTTTTATAAAACAATGAACATAAATAAGGCACTACCTTCAATCGTATGCACCCCTAGAACACAGTCCCCTTAATATAAAACTACCGCGGGTCAATATAGAGACAAAATTCTGAGTACCTGATTACAAAACCCCCCAAAGATTGCAGGTTTCATTAGAAGAAGAGTTTTCTCGAAATTTCTTCCCTACTTCATTAATATTCATGAAAACAAGATTTTGTCAGTCAGTATTCCCACGCTACTAATGTAGTCTTAACAGAATAAATAAAGTAACGGGGTAGTAGATAATGTGTTATATACAAATTATGAGGTTTGAAATTCGCAATGCTATTTTCTCATCTTTGAAAAACATTAATGAATGGATAACTTGCTACGTTTTAGTTTCACAACATTGTCGATTACCGAAAATACACAAATATTAAAACCTCGCAAAAATAACCAAATCAAATCAAGTGATGGAACTTGCAACATACAATGATATGTCTTTTTAAACATGTGTATCACTTTTATGGGAATACCTTGACCATTGAAGAACTTTTGCTTTGTGACCAGAACAACTATTGAGACCAATACTATAAACCAAATTCAAATTTGTTCATTCCACCTTTGTCACTAATGCAAGGGACATTAATCTGCCCATAGTTGATGAATGTGCATCAGAATGACCAATTGTGCAACAACAAAACTGTTGGAGTATAAAGGCAATACCAATTAAGTAAAATTAAACCCACATACCATGTCGTATGACTTACGTGACACTTGAGCTAAATATATGAAGTAATAACGGTCTTTTTATTTTTGTAACAGTGCCCTTGACCCTAGACCCCATTACCTCATTACAACTTACGCGTAACAGTTTTACGAGTCTAATTTCGATCAGACATTAAGTAGATTTTTCAACATTTTTCAAATAGTTTGTCATGTTATTTTCAGTAGAACTTCTTTCAAAATTATTCAAAATGAGAATATAACATATGTTATACCAAAACAAAAGATGAATGTCTAAGCTTATTCCTGTTACTAGAAGTAACTTGAGACTATTTTAGAAATTGATGCCACGTGAACAACTTCACGTGCAGACTAACATTATGCAGACTAACAATTTTATGAAGGTCTATGACCATAACTAAGATACTCTTTTAGATAATTGTAACACTATATTCCACGCTATATATGCCTTATTCTAGTCAAGGGCTATAACTCTGCTAGGCACATCCACATACAAAACAAGGTGCACAATTTCACATGCTGGTTATTTTTCCTGTTAAGACTCTCACATCTTTATGTCAACAGACGACTACATGCTTTCTTTGCCATATTGTCACAAAGTTAATAGCCATTATTCTGCATATATTTAGCGAACAATACCCAAGGTACACACCTTGAAATGCTGCTAAACATTCCTATGAAGAGTTATCACTCTGCCTAATTATATATTTTTTGAGATATACACAACAAAAGATTGAAGGCTCCATTGGCTATTTTGTAAGTCTGTCAATGGCCATAACTTTGCACTTACTGGATGAAGCAACGCACGAAAACCAAACTGCACAACTTCACATGCTGGTCAACATTTCAGTTTTGTGACTGGCTAATTTACTTTTTGAGATAGCGATAACCAGGATTGCAAACTCTCTAAATTAACACTGAGTCAATGGCCATATTTCTGCATTTTCTGGGTTCAGCCACACACAATGTTCAAAATGCACACATTCACATGCTGCTTAAAATTATTGTGAAGTTTCATTACTCTGACTTATTCACTTTTCTAAATATGTGCTTTATAGTAGTATGTGATGTATGAAATGATAGACAATGGCAAATATAAATGCTACCCCAAAAAGTGGGGGGATAAAAAACTCAACAAAGTTTCCTTCTAAAAACAGAGTATTTTTTTGTATTTTATGTGGATCGACGTACATATGAATGTCTTCAACTATTTTTGAAGTTTTTCTATGGCGGTTAAGCAAATATCAAAATGTATTGAATTTTGAAGACAAAACCAACACTGACTAAGATGTTATTCTTATGACACCAAGGCTATCAACATATCACTTTTTTTATTAACAACGGTTTTTCATTTTCTTGTCTTATATCTTTGATTTTGGTGAAAAATATCGTTGCCATCAGACTTAACAGTTTTATTTCAGTTAAGAAAGTATTGAACATTTCAAATTATAAAGTATCGGACCTGGATGATGATATCATCTGTTTTGGACGTTTCTTTATCAATCCTTTCGATCTCATACCATAAACTCTGTTCTATGACCTCCTGAAAGAGAGTTAAAAAGATATGATAGTATAACATATATGCCCGCATAATGGCAACCAATTAATTGCATATTAATTAGATTAAAGGATATCCCTACCTGTTTAATATTGATGAATATATTCATGAACACAAGATTTTGTCAGTCAGTATTCCCACAGTACTAATGTAGTCTTAACAGAATACATAAAGTACCTGGGTAGCAGATGATGTGTTACATATGAAGTTTGAAATTCGCAATGCTATTTTCTCATCTTTTAAAAAAAACATTAATGAATAAAAAACTTGCTAAATTTCACAACATTGTCGATTACCGAACATACACAAATATTAAAACCTCGCAAAAATAACCAAATAATATCAAAACTGAACAAAAGCATCTCATACAAGTGCTGTTGGTAAACCTTTCATCAGCTAATCAAGAGCAATAATGTTCTTTTAATTATTTTCGACGAGAGTGAGGGAACTTGCAACATACAACGATATGTCAATTTAAACATGTGTATCACTTTTATGGGAGTACCTTGACCAATATCTAATATATATGGCCATTCAAGAACTTTTGCTTTGCGACCAGAACAACTATTGTAACCAATGCTAAAAACCAAATTCAAATTTGTTCATTTTTCACCTTTGTCACTAAAGCAAGGGACATTAATCTGCCCATTGTTGATGAATGTGCATCAGAATGACCAGTTGTGCAACAACAAAAATGTTGGAGTAAAAAGGCAATACCAATTAACTAAAATTAAACCCACATACCATATTGTATGACTTTAGTTTCACTTGAGCTAAATATAAGAAGTAATAACGGTCTTTTTATTTTTGTAACAGTGCCCTTGACCCTAGACCCTATTATCTCATTACAACTTACGCGTAACAGTTTTACGAGTCTAATTTCGATCAGACATTAAGTAGATTTTTCAACATTTTTCAAATAGTTTGTCATGTTATTTTCAGTAGAACTGCTTTCAAAATTATTCAAAATGAGAATATAACATATGTTATACCAAAACAAAAGATGAATGTCTAAGCTTATTCCTGTTACTAGAAGTAACTTGAGACTATTTTAGAAATTGATGCCAGGTGCCCAACTTCACGTGCAGACTAACATTTCGCAGACTAACGATTTTATGAAGGTTTATTACCATAACTGAGATACTCTTTTAGATAATTGTAACACTAAATTCCACGCTATATATGCCTTATTCTAGTCAAGGGCTACAACTCTGCTAGGCACATCCACATACAAAACAAGGTGCACAATTTCACATGCTGGTTTTTTTTCCTGTTAAGACTCTCATAACTTTACAGTTATATCAGCACAAGACTACATGCTTTCTTTGCCATATTGTCACAATAATAATAGCCATTATTCCGCAAATATTTAGCGAACAATACCCAAGGTACACACCTTGAAATGCTGCTAAACATTCCTATTTCCTAATGATATATTTTTGGAGATATACATAACAAAAGATTGAAGACTCCATTGGCTATTTTTTAAGTCTGTCAATGGCCATAACTTTGCACTTACTGGATGAAGCAACGCACGAAAACCAAACTGCACAACTTCACATGCTGGTTAACATTTCTGTTTTGTGACTGGCTAATTTACTTTTTGAGATAGCGATATCCAGGATTGCAAACTCTCAAAATTAACACTAAGTCAATGGCCATAACTTTGCATTTTCTGGGTTCAGCCACACAAAATGTCCTAAATGCACACATTTACATGCTGCTTATTATAATTGTGAAGTTTCATTACTCTGACTAATTCACTTTTCTAAATAGGTGCTTTATAATATTATATGATGTATGAAATGATAGACAATGGCAAAAATAAATGCTACCCCAAAAAGTGTGGGGAGGATGAGAAAACTTAACATTGTTTCCTTCTAAAACAGAGCATAATTTTTGTATTTTATATGCATCGACGTACATATGAATGTCTTCAACTATTTTTAAAGTTTTTCTATGGCGGTTTAGCAAATATCAAAATATCTTGAATGTTGAAGACAAAACCAACACTGATAAAGATGTTATTCTAATAACACCAAGGCTATCAACATATCACGTTTTTATTAACAACGGTTTTTCATTTTCTGATCTAATATCTTTGATTTTGATGAAAAATATCGTTGCCACCAAACTTAACAGTTTTATTTCAGGTAACAAAGTATTGAACATTTAAAATTATAAAGTATCGTACGTTGATGGAGATAATTTTATCATCTGTTTTGGGCTTATCTTTATCCATCTTTTCGATCGCCTCCCTTATCATCTTTTCTGTGTCCTCCTGAAAGAGAGCTAATAAGAAATGATAGTATAACGTATATGCCCGCATAATGGCAACCAATTAATTGCACATTAATTAGATTAAAGGATTTCCCTACCTGTTTATTATTCATGAACACAAGATTTTGTCAGTCAATATTCCCACAGTACTAATGAAGTCTTAACAGAATACATAAAGTACCTGGGTAGCAGATGATGTGTTACATATGTAGTTTGAAATTCGCAATGCAAATTTCCCATTTTTTAAAAAACATTAATGAATGAAAAACTTGCTGCGTTTTGATTTCACAACATTGTCGATTACCGAAAATACCCAAATATAAATACTTCGCAAAAATATCAAAATCAAATCAAAACTGAACAAAAGCATCTCATACAGGTGCTGTTGGTAAACCTTTCATCAGCTAATCAACAGCAATAATGTTCTTTTAATTATTTTCGACAAGAGTGATGGAACTTGCAACATACAATGATATGTCAATTTAAACATGTGTATCACTTTTATGGGAGTACCTTGACCAATATCTAATATATATGGCCATTAAAGAACTTTTGCTTTGTGACCAAAACAACTTTTGAGACCAATGCTAAAAACCAAATTCAAATTTGTTCATTTTCCACCTTTGTCACTAAAGCAAGGGACATTAATCTGCCCATAGTTGGTGAATGTGCATCAGAATGACCAATTGTGCAACAACAAAAATGTTGGAGTAAAAAGGCAATACCAATTAACTAAAATTAAACCCACATACCATGTCGTGTGACTTTAGTTCCACTTGAGCGAAATATAAGAAGTAATAACGGTCTTTTTATTTTTGTAACAGTGCCCTTCACCCTAGACCCCATTATCTCATTACAACTCACGCGTAACAGTTTAACGAATCTAATTTCGATCAGACATTTAGTAGATTTTTCAACATTTTTCAAATAGTTTGTCATGTTATTTTCAGTAGAACTTCTTTCAAAATTCTTCAAAATGAGAATATAACATATGTTATACCAAAACAAAAGATGAATGGCTAAGCTTATTCCTGTTACTAGAAGTAACTTGAGACTTTTTAGAAACTGATGCTAGGTGCCCAACTTCACGTGCAGACTAACATTATGCAGACTAACAATTTTATGAAGGTCTATGACCATAACTGAGATACTCTTTTTTATAATTGTAACACTAAATTCGACGCTATATATGCCTTATTCTAGTCAATGGCTATAACTCTGCTAGGCACATCCACATACAAAACAAGTTGCTCAATTTCACATGTTGGTTATTTTTCCTGTTAAGACTCTCACATCATTAAAGTTATATCAACACAAGACTACATGCTCTCTTTGCCATATTGTCACAAAGTTAATAGCCATTATTCTGCCTATATTTAGCGAACAATACCCAAGGTACACACCTTGAAATGCTGCTAAACATTCCTATGAAGAGTTATCACTCTTCCTAATTATATATTTTTGGAGATATACACAACGAAAGATTGAAGGCTATTTTTTATGTCTGTCAATGGCCATAACTTTGCACTTACTGGATGAAGCAACGCACGAAAACCAAACTGCACAACTTCACATGCTGGTTAACATTTCTGTTTTGTGACTGGCTTATTTACTTTTTGAGATAGCGATAACTAGGATTGCAAACTCTCTAAATTAACACTGAGTCAATGGTCATAACTCTGCATTTTCTGGGTTCAGTCACACACAATGTCCAATTGCACACATTCACATGCTGCTCAAAATTATTGTGAAGTTTCATTACTCTGACTTATTTACTTTTCTAAATAAGTGCTTTATAATATTATGTGATGTATAGAATGATAGTCAATAGCAAACATAGATGTTATCTCCGTCTCCTCAAAGAGTGGTGGAATAAAGAAAACTCAACATTGTTTCCTTCTAAAACAGAGTATAATTTTTGTATTTTATGTTTATCGATATCCAGATGAAAGTCTTCAACTATTTTTAAAGTTTTTCTATGGCTTTTTGCAAATGTCAAAAAATATCTTGAATGTTGAAGACAAAACCAACACTGACAAGGATGTTATTCTAATAACACCAAGGCTATCAACGTATCACTTTTTTATTACATATTATTTTATTTTGTAACAGTTTTTCATTTTCTTGTCTAATATCTTTGATTTTGGTAAACAAAATATAGTTGCCATCAAACTTAACAGCTTTATTTCCGCTAAGAAAGTATTGAACATTTCAAATTATAAGTTTTCTTTAACATCTTTTTGATCACCGCTCTTACCATCTGTTCTTTGTCCTCCTGAAAGAGAGTTAATAATAGATGATAGTATAACATGTATGCCCGCCTTATGGCAACCAATCAATTGCACACTAATTGTATGCGATTATTGTTTAGGTTATGAACACCATTACTTCTAAATAAATGAATAGAATAGGAGATATAGTAATTGACCAGTTCTAAATGTTTTTATAGCAGTTGGTGAATTATATTTTCCAGTAAAACATGTATGCATCCTCTTGACTGCAGTGGAAAAGTTGATTGTAAAATAAAAAGTTAAGAATAAGGGCAATGCAAGTTATTTAGATTTTCAGATAGCTGCTTTAAGGTCAATTGAAGTGCTAACTTATGATTCTATGATAATACGGAAATGGTCAATTTCTTGCAACTATCAATTAAAACATGAAAGTTAGCAATCATAATATCTTATAAAAACAGTAATGTAATACTTATATTGAAAGATAACCGTCAGTCCCAGGCATACCTTACTTATCAATCGAACAAGCATTTTGTGTTCAAGGTCACTTGGACCGAGCATTTTGACCTTCTTAGCTTAAAAACAAGAGGCGTCATCTGCTGGCAATGACAAACATACCCACTTATTGAGCTTAGGCCCAAACATACTCTAGCTATAAATTGGAAAAGCTTTTTGTGTTTAAGGCCACTCAAACCGTGACCTTTGACCTACTTCCCTCAATATCAAATATCAATAAGTTCATCTGCTAGTCCTGACTAACCTTTACACAACGTTTTAGAATTATAGGCTCAAACATATCCGAATTATCGATAAGATAAGCTTTTCGAGTTTTAAGTCATCATTACCGTGACCTTTGACCTACTGACCTCAAAATCAAAAGGGTTCATCTGTTGGTCATGACCAACCTCTTTATTAAGTTAGAGGACTAAAAGTTTTCTACAACCATATGCAAAGAAGCGTACCCTCGTTCGAAAACCCGAATTCTTCGAAGGAAGGTCATAAATAACAAGAGCACCGCAAACGATGTTTATGCTGGTCAGTTTTTGTACGAAAACAGAGGCTTACCAAAATATTACTTTTGCACGTCTACCAGGTTTCATGAAGATGTTTAATGGTTTTGGCCAGTATTACCACAAGTTTATGAAAACTACAAACAGCAGACACCAAAGCAATTGCAACAACTTGATTGTTTTCTTCGAGACATTTGACGATTGTATTCTCAATAATTTTGTGTTTGCATTTATTGTTTTCAAAGTTTGCATCTAGCATATGTGTTTCTACACAGTTTCAAAAGTGGCAATTTAATTTCACCTAAAAATGATGAAATCTAAATATTACCAAGTGGAAAGTAAATATTCAAATATTTTCACCATTTATTGAATATTGTGAGACTACACTACGTCTCACTGAAGCTAGATTAAGCTTGATTGTTTTCCTTACAGTTTGAGTTGTTGATGATCCATTTTAACTGTCATTAAACAACAACAGACAAGCATTGCACTTTTCTCCTTGTCTTTATTGTTGAACATCCAACTTACTTTCTTTTCGGGAATATGTTTTTGTCCAACCAACTAAAGATCGCGCTTTAACACTTTTTCGAGAATTTCTCGTGACTCCTTCAGACCATCGTTTGTTGAATTAAGTATGCGGTTGAACACATCGTCCGTCATCTGACTGAAGGCTTTCATATCATGTATGGACTCAGACATTTTAAACTTTTTCCTGAAAGATTCATGTAAATCGTTCTTTAAATGTTTCTAGTTATCATACTATTATTGATATTATATATGAAAAGGATTGCAAATTAAAAAACATTTCTTGTTCACAGTTCAGAGAGGAAACATTCATAATGTATGGGATTTGTCACAATTACGGATATATTACAACAATAAGCATCAATTATACTAATCTGATGTTATATTCTGAGATGGTTAAATGCATGCCCAACAATATTCGAAATTTCTTTTCAAAAGTTATGTAAACCATTCAACGAGTGAGAATTGAACATTTCTTTCAGAAAACATTGAATATCACATACCGTTGAACGAAGGATTTTCTTAATTTCGTTTTTCATCCAATACGTAACAAGTAAATGGTTAATGAGAAATATATGTTTACTTAATACAATGTTTTTATAAGGTTTAAATTCAGTGCATGTTTCGAAACGTTTATGTTTTAATGCACACCTAAGTACTCATTTTGAACTCTGTAAACCTTTGCATTTAACTGAATGTAAATACCATACAAATCAAAAATCAGGTTTGACACTGCTAAGTCAGTTTTGATTCAATTTACACGAAAATAAAGAATGATATCCCCAAAATCCTTGTATCTCTGTCACATTAACGTTTTGAATCACGCATTGAATTTAAACCTTATTGAACGCATTATATTTAGTGAAAATATCTTTCTTATTAAACATAGTACTTGTTACTTATTGGGTTCAACGAATCGATCCCTTAATTTTGGCAAAATTACT
Organism: Mya arenaria; assembly: GCF_026914265.1. Classification (NCBI taxonomy): domain Eukaryota; kingdom Metazoa; phylum Mollusca; class Bivalvia; order Myida; family Myidae; genus Mya; species Mya arenaria. Next base: position 15,320,126 of record NC_069129.1, on the reverse strand, counting down.
TCCCCATTGAAGACAGCACTGTTTTCTATTTATCAAGGGAGGTCACTCAATACAATTATATTTATACTCACTTATCTTTTCCAGTAAATTCGATAAAACCGTTGGCTTCAACTAGAGCTTCAGTAACCCTAAAAAATAAGAATATTATTTAATTTTACCTAGTATGTGTAGAAACAAATACAAAAGATCGAGGGATATTATTAAGAAGATAAAGCAGACACAAGAGTATTGCAAGAGGATCAAACTTTCATATATTATTCACCGTCAATAAAGGAGCATTCCATGATAAAACCAGGAGAATGTGGCCTTGTGACATACGCACGCGCGCACACACGCACGCATACACGCACACACACGCACGCACGCACACACGCACACACATTTATTGTCACCGTTAGCATGCGCACTTAGGTTCACGAGTCTGAAGAAGACACCTAAACAAAAGCAATACTTCGATAAACTTACAAGCTTCAACAATATAGCCACAGAGAGAACTATAACGCTGGTCTAGTTTCTTTCCACTCATTCAAGGGGCTGAACCTGACATTTATTAAAGTTATTGCCCACGCTATGCATGTGCATATTGTCTCTGGAAACATGTGTACCAGTTTCTTTTATGCTTTTCGCTGAAATATGGAGTTTTAGCAGTGAAATAACTGCATTTAATATTTCCCTGTTATCTAAGGACCAAGTTTAAAAAATCACAAAACAGAAAACTTCAAACATACAATGTTGTTAATGTCTGCCGAGTGAATACATTGTTAAATTGGCATCTTACATTGTCTCTATGATCTTGGTGGTTTTGTGTTGGTAGGCTTTACTATGTAGCGTACGGCGAGTGTGAAACATCTCATACAAGTTTCCCACTTCCTGTGAACAAAATCAGAGAGTTTTATTTAAAAAGCTCTAAGTTTATAATATATATTAATATTTCAATAAAGACCTGACTCCATATGACATACATGGTACATTATTATCAAGAGCTATAACAAACTAGGTCCTAAATAGCTTTCGATAAGTGAACGAATTATTTACTTATTTCTTGTTAATGGTTACAAGAGCGCCATGGTTCTTCTGAAATGCATAGCTTTGCTAAAGTAAATAGAATATTTAACTGCTTCAATCATATATACTTCGTATAAACTGATCAATAAACTTTTATATCTCCTAGGGTACCCCGGGGATAGCCGGGGTAGAAGGGCAAAGTTTTCATCTTCCAGGTGGCTGACTGCCAATTGACTGGCGCAATACAATTTCCTCACTTAAACTTAAATAATAAAATAGTAATTTTGTTTAACGTAAAGATTATTCCCTTTTTTCCTTATTCCAGAGTCTAAATACTACAGAAAATGATACCCAACACAAGTTAGTGTGCTTAGCTTAGAAGTTATGATGTTCGAGAAACTTACACGTGTAAGGCCATTAAAGTTGCACTCTTACAGATTGACCGTTTTGACTGTGTGTTTTTTTAATTCATTTTTTTCCTGGAACGCGCCATTTAATTGCGAAAATGCAAGGAAACCAGGATTAAGTCTGCTAACATAAAATCAGATCGCAAGTCTTTATATACAGGTATATGTTCAAAAAATGATGTTGTATGCATTTATCCTAAAGCGTAAGTAACGCTTTTAGCCATAAAACATTCATTGTCGATCGAAAATTTGAACAACTGCGATCTGATATTTTGGTAGTAGTCTTAAATCACTTGGTTTTAGAAAGTGACGCATTTCAAAACAAAAAATAATAAAGTTGTAAAAACGGTTAATCTTTGAGAGAGCAGCTTAAAGGGCAGGCGTACCTTATCCCGGTAACAAATCTGGAACTCTTCTTCAGCTTCTGAATTCACCTCTTCTTTAGCTTCTAAATTCACCTTTTCTTCAGCTTCTGAATTCACCTTTTCTTCAGCTTCTGAATTCACCTCTTCTTCAGCTTCTGAATTCACCTCTTCTTCAGCTTCTGAATTCACCTTTTCTTCAGCTTCTGAATTCACCTCTTCTTCAGCTTCTGAATTCACCTCTTTTTTTACTGGAATCACCTCTTTTTTTACTGAAATCACGCGGGAAAACTCGATGCATCGATTATGGTCAAAGTTGTTCCGAATTCCCAGCATGTGGCAATCCCGCGCGAAATAGTCCCATTTGTCAACGTCAATGCCATTCCGCTTGTTGGAAACCACCTAGAAGAAATAATAAGATAACATGAAGTAAGATTAAGAATACAGCGAAGAAAATGAAGCGAAATAGCTCGTGTTAATCATTAAGATATTACTGCAGGTCATCTAAGTGACTTAGAATGCAACCTCATTGACTGACACATTGTCAACGCAAAATTCGACGCAGGGAGTGCGTATCGGATGAATAGCAGTAGGTGGACCCTTTACACACGCGAAAATTGATTTTTTTAATGATTGAGCATAGTGCTTAATGATTGCCTATCTACAATTTCCTTGGCTGGAGATAGAGTTAGATTTATAAATAGTTTTTTTATTGTTACAATGTTATACTTTGCAAGTTGTCTGCAAGAAAAACATAATTATAAATTTCAAACTGATTTAAAAAAAACACTTCAAAAGTGATTTATCTGAAATAAGTGTTTATGATTTTATTATCATATTGATACCAAAGTTAACCAGAATTAAAACATTACATATACAAGGCACTCCATTAATATAACTTTTGATGCTCATGTAATAGTTAGATGACTTGAAGCATACCTTAATGAATAAGAATGGGTGGAGTGAGCGTAGCGAATGAGCCGATCTTATTTAATTAAAAATCGTAATTGACTTAGAATACAACCTCATTGGCTCATACATAGACAACGCAAAATCAGACGCATGGAGTGTGTATCGGATGCGTGGCAGTTTAAACTTAAAACACCATCGAACGGTGAAATTTTAATGATAAAGTCTAGAAATTAATGGTTGCCTATCTGCAATTTAAATATCTTAAAATGTCGGTTGTATTCTAATAAGTTAAAAACATGTTGTTTTTACTTTTTCATAAATAATATTACCTTTTTAGAATATTTAAAAATGAAAATGCTTTACCTTCAAACATAGTTTTGGTGTTTTATAATAGAACACATAAAACTATTTTTTGTTTTACCTCGTATAAAAAACTCTTTTCCTTTGGTCTTCCATTCAGTGTCCAGTTCTGAAATATTCCATTTATTTAGATAAGTTAATTGTAATAATACCAAAATTGTATTTTGGAATGAAAGTACAAAAGGGAAAGTTGCTGATTTTGTGTATATCGATGAGTTAAGGAGACTTTTGCACGACCATAATTTTCTCGCATCACATTTTTCACAGATAGGAAAATAGGATCTCCACAAAAAGTACACTGACGTTTTCCTACCTTCAGTTCATATATCCTTATTACTTCACAGACTGGTGCTAAAATGCTTTTTATATAAATAATTTACTATTAAGTATAACTCGTTATTAAACGTTCGTCTCTTGCAATAAAAGAATGGACACGTTTTAACATTCAGAACAACGGCGTCACGATCATTTAAGCATTTTAACAATACTATATAAACAATACCTTTTATATAGAAATTGCACTTAAGGAAGCAATCAATCCCGGTCGCCTTAACCTATTACGTGTTCATATTTTGCAATTATCATCATCCCACAAACAACAATTTATCCCAAGCTTCCACCGCCAATGTATTTTATTTCACTAAACCTTCTGTTACTCAGTTGCTGATTTACTTAGGCGTGCAATGAAGGACCTGCCCCCCCCCCCAACACACACACCTCCAGTTGGCTGTCAAGTAAAGTCACCTTGTCTGTGATAACTATTTTGTCAACATAACAGAGAAAATAATGTGCCAATTAACCATTTTGTATTGAAAAAGCTAACATTTTCTTTGTAGACTACCCCAAAGTTCCCCGATCCCCCTTCGCCAACATTCAAACAATATCAATGTCGGTTTAAGGGCTCCTGTCAAATAGCTGTGCACCCTAAGTTTCGCCCTAATTAATATTAATTTCAAGTACCGCCCCTGCAAATCCATAACCTCTTGCATGGGATACAGGTAGACGTTATATCCAAATTAAAAAATGTGCTATATCCATTTTTAATCCTCACCAAACAACATGAAGTTTGTGTGTTCAATTTATACAATATTGAAAGTATCTACTACTGCTGCTGCTGCTGCTGCTGCTGCTGGTGCTACTACTACTACTACTACTACTACTTCTACTACTACTACTACTACTACTACTACTACTACTACTACTACTACTACTACTAAAACCAATACTACTACTACTACTACTACTACTACTACTACTACTACTACTACTACTACTCCTACTACTACTACTACTCTTACTACTACTACTACTCTTACTACTACTACTACTACTACTACTACTACTACTACTACTACTACTACTACTACTACTACTACTACTACTACTACTACTACTACTACTACTACTACTACTACTACTACTACTAAAACTACTACTACTAAAACCAATACTACTACTACTACTACTACTACTACTACTACTACTACTACTACTACTACTACTACTACTACTACTACTACTACTACTACTACTACTACTACTACTACTACTACTACTACTACTACTACTACTACTACTACTACTACTACTACTACTACTACTACTACTACTACTCTTACTACTACTACTACTACTACTACTACTCTTACTACTACTACTACTACTACTACTACTACTACTACTCTTACTACTATAACTACTGCTACCACTACTACTACTACTACTACTACTACTACTACTACTACTACTACTACTACTACTTTTACTACTACTTCCATTACCACTACCACTACCACTTGTACATTAAGGTTTATTTAAGAATAAAAGCAATTTAAGTCATTATCTCGGAAAAAATGATTCTCTTGTTTAACCAATATTTGGTCAATCATATACGTAACAAATAAAGACTGGGGGTAATATGATTATATTTCCCAGACAAAGGAATGATATAATCTGGGAAACTTCTTGTCCTTTAGCGTTATACCATTCTATCTCATAGCACTTTGCCTTCTAAACCTGCCACAGGCTATAGATGTATAAACAAAGTTCAAGCCTTCTGAATGTAATCCTTTTAAAAGTTACATGTTTATTGTATTTGAATAAAAAATAAAATAAAATAAATCTATGATTATAGCTTAATACTTTACTGCAAGCTAACCTTCTGGTCTAGTTCATTGGGTCTATCAATCTGTTCCTTGATAAACACACGGTCTTGCTCTGTCAGTCCGTATTTTTCAAATTCCTTTTCCAGCTTGTTTTCTTTCACCAGATGATCAAACATTTTGGTAGATCCTTTTTCATGCTGGGAACCAAATAATTGTGTTTTAGGACCAGAGGTTTTGCCAAAAATTCTCGAAACAAGCTTCAGTCTTTTATTTAATTTAGCCAAATTACATGTTTAACCTTATTTAAAACCTCAACAAAATTCATCATGAGCACCTTTAAAATAGTTATCTTTAAAATCCTCAGAACTCTTAAACATGAAATATAAAACAAGATAAACAGCGGGCTAAATTTGATCCCATGATAAGAGACTTAAGATGTTTCGAGAAATTGTATGTATTCTTCTGTATGTAACATGGTTTACTAGATTCGTGTTACCACTTATCTATTGATGCAATTTGGGCGTCTAGCAGTAACTGGTTATTTAGTTATGGTATCTGAATTCCACTTGGTAAGCAACATAATAACTGGTTAACTAGATAATATTTGTGTTACAAGTAATCTATAAATATATTTATACAACTGGTTATCATCTTATCATTGAGTTTCGCGAATATTAACAAGATACATATATAGTTATCGCGAAAATGTTGTGGTTAACACGACACAATTAGTAATGTTATCTTTTATCAGTGTAAACAACAATACATGTATATCAAATAATAAAACAAAAATATTTAATGAGGACATTATTTTCTGCGTTCATTAGAGGTCAAATTTACGGCGCCGGTGTGCCGTCTGTCCATAATGGCACACCTGGTCCGTAATGGACAGACGGCACACCGGCGCCGTTTTTTAACCTATTTATTGCATATGCTTATTTTTTATTTCATTTTTAAGACAAACAAAACATTTCCTTTACTCTACAATAAGTATTCATTGATTGTTTAATTAGACAATTATCAAATATATCACCGATTGACCTATGACGTAGCTATTGTATTCGTGACGTCATCAGAGTCATTGTTTTGGGGTCAAAATAGTTTTGTGTGGAAGGATAAATACTAGAATGATTTAAGATATTTCCTAAGGTAAGGTTATTTAAAACATAGATATGTTATATACCTATAGAATGTTGAAGCAACATCAAAATCACACCACCACGTGTTAGTGTTTTAATGAATACTACTTCAACTTGTATTATTTAGCAGTTTTAAAACAACAAAAATGGATGAGTAAAATATGTCGATGACATATTCTTGACAACTGTCAATGCAGAACTTGGATTAATATAAATGTAAGGTACAATCAAACGCCACTGGTTGGTTTGTGTATCCTTTGGTCTTGGATTACACAAGAAATCGTATATTGAAAATGGCAGTGGAAATGATGGTACGAAAGATGTATTAGGTATAAGCATACTGTAAGGTAAGATTTCGTTAACATCAATATTATTTGTAATTTTAATTACTCGTAAAATAGGGGCTTGCCATGCAAGCAACCTTTCTCCGGCCATGTTTGCGTTGCTTAAAACGTCGAGTTCTGCCGTTACCTGTTCAGGTACGCGTTTTACCGGGAGTAGTCACATGATGGATTTTTGGCACACCTCGAGGTGTGCAAATTATGGATACTTTGCACACCAGCCATTACGGCGAAGGAACCCGGTCCGTAATGACCCATTTTCGGCCTAATCAAGAGTAATAATGATTTGCATGTATGTTACCGTCCATTTTGGATCCGTATCCATTTTGACAGCGGGAATGAACATTCCATCAAAGAGATGTGAGAATGGTCCGTGACCTGAAATCAAATGGATAAAGGAAACTGTTTAGGGAAAATAAATCCTAAAAATGCCTTTCCCATCACAATGTAAACATTACGTGTTTTTATTTTTTATTTTTCATTACCAAAAAAACTATTGATCATGTTGGATATTTTGAATTTTTTGTTGGATAGTTTCAATGTATGCTAATTATCCTAAAGCAAACTTTAAAGCATCGGGGTGAACGCTTACATTCATCTGTTATTTTATAAGTTCAAAAGGGGCATAACTCTAATTTTAAATGTCGAAGTTTTGGGCCTTGCTAAAAATGCGCGTATTGTCTCTGGAAACAAGTGCGGGCAACATAATTATGTATTTGGTTTTATTTGAACAGCTACAACGTTTTTGAGTTATGGTTTAGGTTTAATATTTTGCAAGCCGATGTACTGACAGTCACACCAAGGTTGTGACAACTGTTAATTTTGACAAACAAACAAACAGACGAGCTTAAAACATTCAAGTTTTACCAAGGTCATGACAAAGTCCCGCTATTTCCGCACAGAGAATGTCAGTGTACGTGATTTCCAGTTTTGGCTGCCGATCTTGAAACGCACGCACCAATTTTCCCGCTAAATGACACACCCTGAAAAAGATTACAATATTGTATAATATGCTATACCTTAATTCCGGTTATATGTAGCCAATACGTATTTTTCTTTATATGACATTGCGCTTTTTCGATTAATCAGAAAGTATATAACTCCTTAATTTGATTTCAAAATAGATGGTTAATTGACAAAATTCTATGTATTTACGATAAATATTATTTTTTATACAGTAGTACATTTTCCATCAAAATCTTAGAAGGAAATTGTGATATTTCGACTTTGTTTAATGAAAAACATTTTTAAAGACGTTCGGTACGTATTGTGTCTAAACAAGGAATGATGTCATGACTATATAACATAATAATACCGGATATGACGTCACGATATAAAAGAAATCTGATTTCGTTAAAGATTTAGTATTTCTCTTGTAAGTCTTACTGGATATGATCTAAGTATGCATACTACCTATAAACATAATAAAAACGATCGATGTATCGTTAGTTTTAAATCATTTCAAGAATTACATTTCTATAATACATATGTTTTTAAATATACATATATCGATCTACAGTTCGACATTAAGTACACAGTAAATGTGTGAAATTCGACCACGGGGACTGAGAATAAAAAGGAATAAAAACGGGACAGGGGGAAAAGTCGACACGACCGGAAAATCGAGATATCCGACGTCGACATACCGAGTTTGGACTGTAGTAACATTTTCATTAGACATTCGTTCCCACAAAAATGATCATCCTTTCTTCCCGTGAGATTGTCACAGCACGTAAGAGCGAATATGGCATAATTGCCCGTGGAAGACGAGTACGTGCACCATGACGTCATTTTCGCGAAAAAAATATGGGAGACGTATATTTATACAAGGAAAGCTGTAACAGAAATTAAACAAAACTATCCGTACAAGGAAAGTGTAATAAGTTTTACCATTAATGACACCTTCCGAGTTTCAGTAACGAGTTCTACCTGGAACCATACCGGATGTAAATATCGGTGACAGTCAACAAGCAGCGAGACAAGGAGATGTTTTGTTAAAACATTTTGTTTTACTTTATCCGCTGAAAAATGTTAATTATTCAAGCGAAATGGCTAGGGTAAGCATGAACCACGAGGGGGGCACTCAAATTTGTACTATTTTTAACAGTTCCCAAAACTGGTATCAGAATGGAGGGATGTTAGGGGGTTCCATTTACGCCATTTAAAGGTGTCAAAAATTCGTTTGAAGCAAATCAATTGATTGACAGTTAAAGTTAATACTTTGATCTTGCGATGCTCAACTAAAAAATGCAAGAATTACTGGAAAATAAGTTTTTTGAAAATTTTAGATTTTGATTAAATCAGGTTAAAGATTCTGCACCAATGCAAAACGTTAAAAAACTATAGTTACATACCCATTCTGTTAAGAAATACAACAATAATGCTCATTAATCGGGTGTATATTATTAAAGGTTGACCATTATATAAACATGTTTGGATGCATGGGGATAGAAGTAACCATTGACTTTAGGCTTATTAGTAAATAATTTTGAGTATACGAAATAATTTTTAGTGTAATATGTTTTATATTTTTCTTAAAAAAAAAACTAAATTATTTTGGTTCCATTACTGCAGAAATGCCCAAACACAATAAAACCTGAAAATTTAAGTGTGTATACATTTCGGACATCAACTATTTCGGACAATATGTTTAAAAGTATGCTTTAGTGGATGTGTTTCAATTTATCTACTTTTCATTTGACTGAATTTGATACTTATGATTTTTTGAGAAAGTATTAGGTCATTTTTTTCTAAAATAATCAATATGATAATGCAGTTTAATAAAATAAAATATGGTTATATTTAAGTTGATGAAACATAAACCGTAATGCTTTAATTTTCAACAAGGGCTATTCATTGCATCACTCTAGTATCAACAGTTAATGTATTTAAAGGAAGTGTTTGGTATAAAGTAAAATAATGATAATGAGGCTTAGATTTCAAAAATGACACATCAAATCAATTTTTATTCATGTTACAAGCAGAAAACACAAACAATATTTGATTCCAATACCGTTTTTTGCTTATTTCTCTCTTGTGAAAAAAATAGGACAATACGCCAATATTTAAAATGAATCATTTAATGCATTTCTTAGACATTATCTTCCAGTTTTTTCTTACCAAGGATGGTAAAATAGGATTTATATAACCATGATTCCAAAACGGAGTTGTAGAAAACAGTTCTTTTTTAGTTTGTAAACAACATCTTACAGCTGTTTAAGGCCAATTACCAATTTTCGGGTTGAAATGTAAGACATTATTTTATTTCAGTGTTTGTAGCAATTTAAAAACAAATCATTAAAAAAATCTTCTTTTTTTGTCCAATATTGAAAATTTAAAATGTTTTGAACATCTCTTAAGTTGGATAAAAGGTGTGCAAACTTGCATTGTAATATTTCAATATAAAAGACTAAACAGTGGTTCATGCTACTAGGGTCATTCAAGCCGAGATTCTTATGAAACTGCTCATAGACTTTATTGACCCTTACTATGCTCACCTTTGGATATGAACGTCAAAATCAGGCCATGTTATAACAAAAAATATTTGATGAATATTATTGCTGTCTAATTCTGAAATCACGTGAGAAAAGGGTTGCTATTTGAGATTCCACTCACTTGCTCCTTTTCAAAGCTTCTATTCAAAACCGATTTGTTATGTCTCAGTTGTTAAGCTTTTAGACGTCATGTTTATCTAATCCTTTATTATTCAACAAAACAATTTTCAAAACCAGTTCAAACCATTGACAAATGACAAAACATATGTATTTTACAGGATAATACATGGTTGACAATGCTTTTTATTGATAATTGCCCATGTCGGAAGAACACTTGCCCGCGGGTTTTAATTTTGACTGGGGCAATTATCCACAATATAATGTATTCTTTTATAGCAATGCATGTAGCGCGAAAAGGGGCATTGCTTTAAATTATTCAGCCTATCACTTGAGCTGGTGTAAAAAGAAGTTTATGTTTGCTATTATTTACTGGAAAAAACATTTTATAGAAATAATCTGACCCTTGTCATCATAAATTACACAACCTTATTCAACTCGTCAGGAAATATGTAAGTAAACCCACCAAAGACTCGCTTGCTAACATATTTCCTGAACTCGTTCAATAACATTGTGTATAATATGACGACTTGTGGCAGATCCTATATATTTTAGATTAAATTTTTTTGGTAGTCAGACACCTTTAATGTTTGACATCCAGCCGTTAAATGAACGGGGCCGTATTACTGAATTAACCTAAAAAAATCTTATATTTACCTTACCCTTAGGTGGATTTTTTTAAGTTGTATTTCTTGAGGAATTAAGGTTCCTTAAAATACTTATTTTCATTTTAACTTGAAAGCATTTAGCATAATCAAGGGCCATAAATCCTTCCAATTTGGGCTACAGCCACTACTAATGGGTTGTCATTCTAAACATTTGCGTGTTATTTCATTTTTAAATACAGGGTAGGAGAATGATTCCAGAGAATATCCCAAATTGTATTTAAGTTACAATATGATCAATAATAAAGACAATACCTCAAACCTTTATCCTTTAAAAAAACAGACTGAAATCTATGGAATTTGTGACTAATTTTAGTTTAGTTTGGTTCTTACTTAAATTCTTTAGTTTAGAACATTTTTGATAAACTTTTAGAAAAATATCTTGACAGTGCTTTAGGTATTAGCCAGGGTTTTAAAAAGGACAAGGTGTTGCGGACGAGGGATGGGTTACTGAAAGGAAAAAATGCACATTATATCAAGCTTTGGAAAAAAATGAATGTTATTAATTTGACAGAAAGTTTTAGGAATTGTGTTTTCTTGGAATAATATCATATTGCAACAGCCAACTATGTGAAGTTCGTATGTATTTATAACTTTATTGATTTTAAAAAAAAACAACAACAGGCAAACAGTTATTATCTTAAGCATTGAGTCCTATGAAACCAAAAGGCTGTACATGCTTATCTTCATTAGGCCAGAAGGGTGCTAACAAAAAATTCATAAATCTTTCTCTATAACCGTACTTATATTGTTTCAATTATATATGGGAGTGTCGCCAAGATCTTACACTGCAAGAACATCAAAATATGATTACTCACCCCAAACTATGTTCAAATCTGTTGTGAGATGCTCCTGGATATACGAAATAGCCGTTGCCGAGTTGCTTTATGAACCGAAGACGCTGGAATTCCGGAGTGTCGATGATTTTAACACACAGTGGATGGAGTTTTATATGCCCGTGAATTGGGTCGTTGACAATCTATAAAAACGCAGATTGAACAGAGTATTAGTAACAATAACATGTGCAAGAACTGCAAACTATCATTTCACCAAGTTATTTTGTAAGTTGGTTTTAAAAGCAATTAAGCATGGGCTTAATCACTCTAGTAAACACTTTGTTTCAAATCACGTGTACACGTAAACAGGAATGTGTATGCATATACATATACATTAAATTAGATACACATATTGTTATGCCTCAGGTGAGGATCGAAAAAAGCGAGGTGGACACTCTACAACGCCGCTCTTGTGTCGTTTTATGCATATTAAATATATCGTTACACTTATCCCTTCATTTTGAAATTTGTCCTTAAATTTCAGATACTATGGTCAATTTTCAAAGACTGAGGCTTATCGTGCTTTGGGCGCCAAATGTAATAATAAGTGCAAATTGCTACAGCATAAGTGCCACTATATACATACCAATACCCAGTTACATGATGTAAGAAGATCTCGTATATTAAGCTTGGTGATAAGATGGAACAAGGAACAACTAACCATATTTGTTCAAAATTTCTTATAACATGGCACACATTGCTTTGTGTGTTCAAGAGTTCCTACACTTTAAGGAGGTACAGCTAACCTTGCCTATACTTGAAGGTAGCACAACTAATACTGTTTGTTCAGGAGTTCCAAAAATTTAAAGGGCGTACAATTAACTTGATGTGTTCAAGAGTGCCTATATTTGAAGGAGTCACAATTAACCGTGTATCTGCAAGAGTTTCTAATACTTTTAGGAGGCGCAACTAACCTTGTGTTTTCAAGAGTTCCTTAACTTAAAAGAGGCACAATTTACCTTGTGTGTTCACGAATTTCTGTACATAAATTTAAGGAGGAGCGACTAACCTACCTTGTGTGTGTTCTATACTTGAGGGAGGAACAACTATTTTTGTGTGTTCAACAGTTCTTATACTTGCGGACGGAACAACTCAACTTGTGTGTTGAAGAGTTCCTATACTTGAGGCACAGCCTATCGTGTGTGTTCAAGAGAAGCTATATTTAAAGGAGTAACAACCAACCCTGTTAGTCCAAGACTTCTCTTATTTGAGTGAAGAAAAACTAACCTCGTGTTTGAAGTGATCCTATACTTGAGGAAGGAACATTTGACCTTTTAAGTTTAAGAGTTCCTATACATGAGGGAGGCACAACTAACCTTGTGTGTTCAAGAGTTCCTATACTTGAGGGAGGCACAACTAACCTTGTGTGTTCAAGAGTTCCTATACTTGAGGGAGTCAAAACTAACCTTGTGTGGTCAAGAGTTCCTATACTTGAAGGAGGCACAACTAACCTTGTGTGGTCAAGAGTTCCTATACTTGAGGGAGGCACACCTAACCTTTTGTGGTCAAGAGTTCCTATACTTGAGGGAGGCACAACTAACCTTGTGTGTTCACGAGTTTCTATACTTGAGGGAGGCACAACTAACCTTGTGTGGTCAAGAGCTCCTATCCTCGAGGGAGGCACAACTAACCGTGTGTGTTCAAGAATTCCTTTATTTGAGGAAGGCATTCTTATACTTAAAGGAGGCACAATTCACCTCGTGTGTACATGACTGACTGTACCTGAGGGTGGCACAACTAACCTTGAGTGTACAAGAGTTGTTATACCTGAGGAAGGCACAACTAGTTCAAGAGTTCCTATGCTTGACAAATCCATCCACTATAAATCCTGACTGTTTTGCTCAACTGTTTAAGCAGCGGCTTGTTGATCACTTCAGCCAAGAATGACACACTTCCCTCCAAAATAATAACGTACTTACTCTATATAAATATGTAAAACCAAATATTGAATATGAACAGTATGTTGACGTTATGAACTCAAAGCGCTATCGACATGTGTTAAGTCAAATTCGACTATCATTACATAAACTCAGAATTGAGACTGGTCGTTACAGGAGAAACCGAGAAGAGAAACATGATCGAATATGTGTATTTTGTGATAGCAGGGACATTGAAGATGAGTTTCACTTCATGTTCAAGTGTGATATATATAAAAACATAAGAAAAAGATACATTAGTCGTTATAACTGGCAGAATCCAAGTATGTTTAAGCTTATAGGACTGTAACAAAGTAAAAATAAGAATGTATTAAACAATCTTTCTTGTAATATAAATTGTGCGATTAAAATAAGAAATAATTTAAAAAATACCTAAAGCAAAATACGGTTTCTGTTTATGTTTATTTATACATATGCTATACAAATATAGTAACATAATAATAAAAGGTTTTCTGAACTTTTTATTGCTACCCTCAACATTGTTTTCTTTGCATTATTATATTTTTTTGTTTTATTTTTATGAATGTATTATTTGTATGTGTATGTGTTTGTTTTTGTGTGCATGTACATTTCTGTGATTGTTTGTATGATGAGAGACTTTGAAGTCTAAATCAAAATAAACTACTGTTCTGTTCTGTTCTTGAAGTAGGCATGTAACTTAACTTGCGTGTTCATACGTTCCTATACAATAACGAGCCACATAACATATTGTTTGTTGAGGAGATCCTTCACTTGAAGGAGGCACAACTTACCTGATGTGCTCAACAGTTCCTATACTTTAGGGAGGCACAACTGGCTTAGTGTTTACAAAAGTTCATTTAATTAAACGAGGTATACCTTTTTCGCCAACCTCAGATAAGTAGATCCCAAAATTTAACCGTGCTAGAAATTCTTATCTTGCCCGCGGGCAAAAATAAAACAAGTACCCGTACAGAACTCATTTTTAATGGTCATCACAATGTAATTTCCTCCCTTGTTGAAGACTATCGTCTGTAGCATCATAGAAACTTTGTCTTGTGGCAATATTTAGAATGCTTATTAATTATTTCTCGCTTCAAATGTCACCATCAACAAATTTTCACGCACCTTTCAAGAAATAATGCTTCACTCTCCTCAGAACTATTTACAGACCGATTTGACAGTTAACATAATCTGAATCACTGCGCGCATATCCATGACAACCACGAATTATCACATATCTATACGCATTTATTTTCACTACGCACAAAAGAGTTCCAGCAAAAACTTCATTTTTCTTAATTTTGTTTAACTGAGGTGGGAGAAAAAGCATCTACCATTGCCGCTCGTATAAGATAGGTTCATCCCAACCCTCGCGCACCGTGTTTTGCGGAAACTCGGTAAAGCTCGTTTCCGCAAAACATCCTACGCTCGGATCGGGATCTTACTTTCTCGGCCATGGAAGATACTTATAATATATTCTGTATTCAAGAGTTGCTATATTTGAAGAGAGACTAGTAATAGTGTGTATAAAAGAGTTCATATACTTTAATGAGGCGTAACTAACCTTGTGATGTGATGTATCTTTAGTTACGTCTTCGATAAACTTCCTTACTTGTTTAATCTCCGATGGCCTTTAATGATGAGAGAAATTGGAAATAAACATACATCATTACTCTGATCATTACGCTAATAGTTTGTGTCTATTATAAAATGCTCAAAGGGATATTTTTATATATCAGAAAATCAAGCCATTTATCACTTTTTTAAAACAACACCTATGTATACCACTCCCACATTGTTCTGTTGATCACTTATGACTGAATGTTATCTGAATCCAGAATAGAAAAATTGATATATCCTCTTTCTGTATACATAGAAAGTTTGCTGTACATATTTATTTCATGAATCAGTTATGTGATGGTAGCAAATTGCATACTTTATGCCTATTTCCTTCAAATGCTCATCTTGAAGTTTCGGCAATGTCGCTCCTACTATAGCCTCCACTGAAAAATGAGAAATTCGTGAAAAAGACGAGAATATTGCAAGTGCACATTCATTTAATCATAACTATTTCAAATACGGCCAAAGACAAGGTATACAAAAGGTAAAGTAGACTGAATGGTTCATAAATAAATTAGAACAAAATTCAATTGTTGCCATTATTCCATCAATTTTTCTCCCGTTAAAGTGACCAAAAAACATCTTACATTATATCAGAACTGTGAGTTTTAGTACTTTGAATTATCGTACCTACAACAAAAATGTTTTGATTTTCAAAATAATTTTGCATAAAAACTGAATTGTTTTACTTTTAAACACTTCGGCCACATCCCTTAACCCAGCTTGATTGAGACGTTCCACAACATCATCTGTGTCCCATTGCAACCACTATTTGTCATATGACACACAGATCCGCTTTGTAGGAGGGACGTATCCGTCAGATTCAGTCTTAACCGATGAGTTTGCTGAGCTGTAAAACAGAACCAAAAAATGAAAATCATTTATTTTTCAGGAAGGTTACATGTAAGTCATGATTAATGACAGCATGGTTAATTAAAATTTATGAGGTCATATTTTTTTCTTCCGGCAACTGTGAATCTTAAAAAAAGTATATAAACCTCTCTTCTTTCAAAAATATAAATCACGAAAATAAAATTCCGGCCTATGCCAGCAGAGTATTAATAAAGCCTGATTCTACAATCAAATTGTCTAAAAATATGAATTATCTAAACAATGCACAATATGTATTTTTCTGATCTTTATTTGGGCCTTTTTTAATAAATTGGTTAACGGATCCGCCGCCCAATTATTTCGAAAGCTCAAAAAAATTATTTAAAAAATGAAAAAAAAAAAATTGAAAAAAGAAATCTGATTGTTTTTTCTGCGGACGTGAAAAGTGATGAATGTTCATGTAGAACCTGTTGTCTGGTCATTTGTAGCATAAGAGTGCAGTTTTAAAAATTGATTTCAAAATGGCGGCCTCAATGAAGCTGAGGACATACATAAAATAAATTCTCATTTACAACTTACCATCTGCAATTAAACGACTTTTTTATAGAAACTGACAACTCAACTGTAAGCGATGTAATCGCATCAGCATCAGGTGAAGCAAAAAAGGACACTATTTATGCGTCAACCGATGAAAAAGACAAGAAGGAGATATCACCAGGAATGACCTGCCAGGAGGTCTTTGAGTTCGGAAACTGGTTCATCAAGGCTAATGTCTGTATCATTGGTACGAATTCGCATATAAAACCATTGTTATTGTTAAAGTATATCGACCTGTGTGGTTTAAGTATGTCATATATGTATATTTGTGGTTAAAGCGTTTTTTTATTCCAAACATTACTCACAGTTTAAATGTATAAAAATATATTTTAGAATTGGCCTGATCCTGTGTAAAGCCTTATCACACAGGATTTCAACTTTACATACAAACGTGTTTTTGTTTTAAATATTTCTTTTTTAAAAATTGTAGAATCAAACGCTGGTGAGGCCAAATAAAAGGAAGTTGTCAAATGAAAGGTAGCTTTGATGTTATTTTCTTTTTATATTTTATTTATATTTTTTTATTTACTTTGAATGATCAACTGAAAACACGTGAAAAAAACGCTAAGCAAACATATATATATATAAACCTGTAGTCTGCTGGCTACAGTCACTGTCGTGATTTGATTCAATTTAAGTGAAGTCGAGGAATGTGCTGGTTGTGTAGCCCAGATAGATCATATATATAGTCTGACAACACCTGTAAATGACTTTAAATGTTTTTTTTAATTGTGTGTTTACCCCTCTTTAACTTTTAAAGTCCTGTGGCAATTAAGTGACATTTTATTACTACTTTCTATTGATAAATCTGTTTATTTAATTTGTATCCCAGACTTAAAGCTTCACTCTCTGTTCAAACTATGTGAAAAGACGTGTTGTTTATAGTCAGCATCATCTCGACATGAACCACTCAAGGCGCTGGTTGGTGTTGAAGAAAAAGTAGCCTTATCCAGTGGAGCTACCCTATTCACAGACCCAACCATGCCTGAACACTGTGTTTGTCCGAGGGGGCATTAACTGTTAACATATACGGAGACCGCCTACTAATCAAGTAATCAAAATCTTGGATAACTTAAATTTTGCTAAAGCTGCAGAAAATATCTTAACTTCAAAAATGCATTGCTGAAAATAAATTCATTTTTATAAGTTAAATTTCCTTATTCCATTTAAAAAAATATTTAAATCTTGGAGCAATGTAAAGTTTAAACATAATATTTTTTATACTGCTGGCGTGTCAGTGAAATTTGCTACAGTGTGTTTTTTTTCTGTTGAGAAGAAGTAGTGCCAAGCAATGAGGAGACAATTGCTGGCCAGACACATGCATATTTCATTGTTTGGTCGGTATTTGGAAATAGTGTTGTTAAAGGAAAACTTGCTGTCAAGAATTTACCTCAAATAAACAACAACAAAAAGGGACACTAAAACTGAACATTTGTAATAAGATTGACTTTATTTGTTATAATTTAAAGGCGAAGTGAATAAAATGCTTATATTATGACGACACTATTTTTAATCTGAAATTGGTAGGGGAGAATATTGGACTGTAAATCTAAGCATGTGTATGAAAAAATGAGCATTCTAACATATCAAAAGTTATTATAATATTTAGGCATTGCAGACATTGCATAGAAAACAAAACATACTTTAGCATTTATTCATTTATAAATGTCATTTTTATGTGTCAATAAGCATGTCTTTTATGTTTGTTGATATTTTGACCTTTGGGTTTTGGGTTTCACACCAACACTATGAAAATAACATGTATTGTAAAAAATAATAGCTTGTCTGGATTCCCTTCTTTGTTTTCACCATCGACATTTTTTTTAAAAATCCGTTAACCAATTAATAAAAATTGGCCTTGTGTACT